>NC_089820.1:68015181-68045181 GCF_029633855.1 Hoplias malabaricus
AAGCATTTCTACTAATCATTAGTTAACATCCCGTTTTGTCATCATTACACTGATGCACACGCAAGGGCAGATAAAAGCAGGTCAGCTACTTTTTTTTGCTTTTTTTTTGTTTTGCTGGGGGGTTGTTAGGCCCTGCCCCTGTTCCATTACCACACCCCTGCCACCCCTTCCATCCACAGGAGCTTGACAGCCATATTTCTTGTCTTAGTAAAAGTAAAATAATAATAAAAATTAATGTGAAATGAAGAGTGGGGGGAGGGGTGGAGCAAAGTTTCCCTCACTTCTGTTTCTTTAATGAAAAACTACAATTGTTAAACGTAATAATAAATACATAATACAATAATTAAATACATTAACAATAAATAAATGAATAAATAAAGCTGATGAATTTGTACTGATTGCTCAGACAACCAGAGGTGGGGTCTGGGAAACAAAGAATAAGGGTTTTGGGGGGGAAGGGGGAGTGGGGAGAGGGGAGAGGGGGGTGATTTGTGTTTTGGTGAGTTGGCTAAAGCAAAACGCCATCAATGGAGGTGAAGAGAAGAAAAGAATGAGCGAGAGAACGAAGTGATTCCGAGGTACAATGTCAGCATCATCTCTCGCCCTGAGACGGTTCCAACTCATTTGTTCACCGACCTTCTCTGCCAGAGAGCGAGAGAGCATGAGAGAGAGAGAGAGTGAGACAGAGAGAGAGAGAGAGAGAGAGAGAGAGAGAGAGAGAGAGAGAGAGAGAGAGAGAGAGAGAGAAAGAGAAAATCAGCATGGCTAGGAAATGGCTGTTTATCTTTATGGGCTTTGCTGTGTGAGCTTATGAGCGCGCTCAGAAGCTGCTGAACACTTGTGTTCATATCCAAGTGCCTGTATTTATGTGCAGCTTAGCGCAGCGAGCAATTGACAGCGGCTACTGACAGACGGACAATGTCAGCTGAAACGCCAGTCAAAAAGTTAATAGTCTGTCCATAGCAGGCGGCCAAATCACCCCTGAGGCTTAGACATAAAACCTTCCGGCAAAAATACCTTCCACCACTGGCTGCTTGAGATGCTGTTTTCCTCAAGCTAGCAGCAAGAGATGTTGGTGTGTGTGTGTGTGTACAGGGGATCTCTTCAGACCTGTACTGCTTCAGAAACAGCTTAAAAACAAGTAGTAACCATTCCAGGCAGAAATACTCCGAATCAGAAAGCCAGAAAGGTCCAGGAAAAACATGAATGACCAGCACCAGATGAATCACCTACAGGAAAATATAAGAAAATCCCAAAACAAAGTCTCCATTTTGTGGTAGTAAACAAATTAGCCGCAATATCTACACTATATGTTCATACATTAATAAGGGATCCTCTGGAACACCTTCAAATTAACCTAAGTCCCACACGCTCAATCCCCAATGTCGCAGGTATAAAGCGTTTGAGAGGTATACAGCTCCCCCTGGACTGTGCTGTGTAAAAGTGGAACTGCGGGTGAGGGGTTTGAGGTGGTCTAAGCATTGGCTCTAACGTCAGGAGGCTGTCGGTGATGCCCTCAGCTGTCCAACGTTGGGAGTCCTATACAGCAGCATTGTTGAGTTGGTAGTGTGCCCCCTTTTTGTCCTTAGCTGTTAGCTGATGTGACAGTTCTGGTCAGTTTGCAGCCCCCCCCCCACACACACACCGTGTTAAGATGTGCTGTTGCATTAGTAGCAGGTCAAAAAGAAGTGGTGGCCTGACCTCAATATAGAAGCATGTATCCACCCCCACCCTCATATAAAATATAATTTTAAAAACAAATGGAACACAAGTATTTCCAATCCAGAGTGCTGCAATTTATCCACTGAAATGTGCCCTCCACTGGTAACAAGCTGATTTTATAACCTCCCTCTGAGCATGAGGCATAGTGGATGATTAAAACTGCCGCCTACATCTTTCACAATGACCTATTATTTATTGGCACACGCCGGACAGCGATGTGAAGGCCCTCGTTGCTGATAATCCAGACTCCTCGCAGCACAATATGTGCTGTAATGAAAAAGCTGTCGATATGTGCCTTTCAAATGGTCTGATTTACTAAAACTTTTATGAAGACAGTAAATTTCATGTCTTATTTTCTTCATCCTGTAAAGAGAGGATGTGACAAAAATCAATAGCTCCCCAACCTGGTCCTGGGTTTTGTCAACCTCCAATTATTATCTGACTGGCAGGACAAGATTAGGCAGTAATTGAAGTGGCCATCTTGATGTCCCTGTGTGGACAGGCTGCCAGATGTTAACAGATGTGTGCTGGGATTTTATAGTTATACTCTCGTCTTCTCATAACAAACACAGAATTTAACTTTCGGTATCACCAGCCATAAGGAAAGAGGGTGTCATTCAACGTTAATTATTTATAAACCATAACTCTTTGAAACGAGGTGAGAAGATCTGACCAAAGAGAATTCCACACTTTCAATCCACAGTAAACTCTTAAAAATAAAGGTGCTACAAAGGGATATTTGAGCGATACCAAAGAAGAACACTTTTGGTTCAATAAAGGACCTGGTTTGTTTAAGTTGTGTGTGAGAAGAACTTTATAAAGGTTTAAATATCCTTCACTCAATCTTAAAGTTATTTATCCATTTACAAATTATTAACATTTTGTGAGACATAGTGTAAGAAGAGATTGTATGTTACGTCAAGATCTGAAACTGTCTGGAATCTTGTTTTACAGAAAGAAAACAAACTTTTACATGTTTGCATCAAATCAAACAGAAAATACAGTTGTCATAAAGAACATGAGTAGCATTTCTCTGTAATGACATAGGTATAAGTATGTAACAACATTGTGATAGGGCTGAAATTGAAAACTAACACCTCTCAGTGTTCAATAGTAAATTCTCATCATAAATAACTGTCATATAATGATGTACGAAGTAATTTTAGTGACAAAGAGTTTTACCTTCCATATGAATTACTTCAGATATTACATACCTCCGCTGGAACAAAAAGAATTTCCTAATGAATCAGAGCTGCTTGGTTTTGGTATGATCTGAAAGGCGCTACCCGCTCATTGCTAGGTGATTTATGGCAGGCTAGTTGGCTCGCTGACCTTTTGCCATTGTACAGAAGTGAATGATTAGCACTCACTCAGGCTCCGCGCTATAAATCTGCAAGGCTCTATCATTCATAATTGGCAGCAGCCGTATTGCTCCCCATGCTCGGAATGCAATATGCTTAGCCACAGTTTTGCAAACCACTCATTTCCAGAGGGTGCCTAAGAGCTTGTTTGCAAAATACAGAAAATAAAGGAAGTAGAACAAGTCCTCATTATACAAGATGGCTTCTTTATTCAGCATATAGAAGATGGTATGTTTAAGCTGTTCAACTAAAATAAATGCTTGGATAGGACTGGTCCAACTCAATGTTTTAATTTGGAAGGTGATATTTTACATCAATTCAAACCTCAGAAACATTTCAAATTCACGGTTTGGACCTGGATCACTAACGTTGTGGCTACACAGTAGATTCTTTCTTCAGCTCTATTCTTCAAAAGTCTCACACAGTGCAAAAGACACATCTCCTGTTTTCACTTAACGTCAAAACACCAAAACCAACATTTTTGGCCAATGAAATTATGATGATATTTCCTCAGTGTTCTTGACTGAAAGTTGCCTCGGCGGTCATTACGTTTGATGCAGTTCATTTGAAAGCAAACAAAAGCAAAGTACAGAAAGGAGAAGAAAAAACGTCCATAACCCCTATTCAGTCCTATTGATATTTCACTGGCTGCGTCATAAAGCTCAATAATCCCCTTTGACTGCGGGTTAAGTGATGGAATTCATTTGGATGGCCCCGGAGCTAATCATGCACAAAAAACAGCATTATTCCTCCTTTATGAATTTCAAAAGCAAGCTCTCGATGACCGAAACGCAATTAAAACTGATCAATATGTAATTTAAGCTGTCTGAGAGATGGTTGTGTATGTGTGTGTGTGTGTGTTTTTTCCTGGACATTTTCATCCTGCTGCAAAGCATAATTACACTGAATATCCTGCCGTTGCACTTTTACAGTTTTAGCATTCACATGTCAAACTCAATACATTAACTAAGGGCTCGGTCTGACCTTTGGCCTTGGGCTAAACACAACATGCTGTCAGTGGATCTGGTGATCTCAATATTATACACAGACACAATGACACTCAGAAGTCATCTTCAAATCAGGGACACTGTAGATTTTGAAAAATTGTCAGTTGTATTATTTAAGCCTTGGATTTCACAAAAATCATTATTGTATTATGATTTTTCAGTGACATCCATGATGATATAGATTGTAATTTTTTAAATCTTACTGTGTAATTACAAAGGCAGATATATGTGGCATTTGAAGTAAAGAAAGTAAACTCTCGACTTGTAAGGAGTAACACATTTACTCTCTTTTATCCTCAAAAGATCCTGAAGCCAACGTTGCACGTCAGCAAAACTGAAGGTACAAAAAAACAGACTAAACTAATCGATATCAGTATCACAGCATCATCGCTGGACCACTGTCTTCCAGCTCACTGTTAAATTACCACAACACAAATAAAGTGATGTGGTGGCTTCCACTGTGTGAAGCTTTCCATGGGTAGCTCTCAGAGACAACAGAAGCCATTTAAACCGGTGTTACCATCCACAGCTTCCTCTGCGTGTTTGAGAACATTAGATTTGTCTGAAATGGAGAAGATGACAAGGATTCTCCACTCTGTTTAAAGTGTGGATTGAGTAGATTTTTCAGATCCAGAAGTGCTCCTTAATTTAGCAACAATACAATACATTGAAAGCAAACAGGGTTATGGCAAATAATTCAGCCTCCACACCGACTGCATACTGAGTTAAATACTGACTCAAAAGATCTCAAATCGTATTTGAATAATGAATCACATGGAAGCAAATCCAGCTCAAATCAACCAATCACTGGGAAGTAAATCCAGGTTATGAGTCACTAAGATTTGAATCCATGTTATTGGGAATTGAGCACGAGTTGAGACATGAGTGAGAAGGATGTGAGGGTGGGTTGAGTCACAAGTCAGAAGGATTGTGAGTCTGGGTTGATTCAAAAGTCTTTGGGATGTTAGTCCCAGTTGAGTCAAGAGTCAGATGGATATGAGTCTGATTTCAGTCCTGAGTCAATGGGATGTGAATCTGTGTTGAGTCAAGAGTCAGAATGATATGAGTCTGAGTTGAGTCATGAGTCAATGAGATGTGAGTCATGGTTTAGTCATGTGTCAATGGAATGTGAGTCTGAGCTGAGTCACATATCAGAGGGATTTGATTCAGAGTCAAGTCACAAATAACTGGGAAGCGAATACATGTCCAGTCACAAGTTATGGCAATAGAGTCAGCGCTGAGTCAGACGGAAGGGATTCTGAGTTTAAATCACAAGTCTGAGGATGTGAATCTGAGTTTGAATCAGTTTGAGTCTCAGTTAAGTTGTGAGCCATATTGAGTCCACATCGAGTCATGAGTCAGTAAATTAGGAACTGGTCTCAGACACTCAAGCCTCTCTGGATCCCTCTCACTGGATTTAGGTGACAGCAGCCAGCTTTACAGTGTCACATTTGTCACTGTGGAGAAAAGGTTCTGGCACTGTAGCTGTGGAGCGGCGGGGGTTAATGCTGCCCCCTCCACAACCACTCGAACAGAAATGACAAAGTGCTCCAGCTGTCACTTCCTCAATAAAGCGCTCGATAACAGTGGGAAATGGATGATGTAAGCTGTGGCATTACATCTCTGAGGCTCACAATGCCAGAGAAAGAGAAGAGAAACAGGAATTAGCGTGGCGCTCTTCATCATTTCTTTTGCAGCGATTGGTTAAACATTAGTGCTTTTCCACTGGGGTCAAAGAAAGGTTAAGACCAGGGAATAAATCATATTCTAAAGCAGCATCTGAAAAACGGAGATGACCAGCAATTGTAAAACAACTCTCCTCAGAGAGAAAAGCACCAACACAGAGCTTTATAAATATGCCTTTAACTGCTCTCTCTTAATGATTTTACTTGTTGGATGATAAGAATAATAACATATTAAACACTGGTAAGGCATTCTTTCCTTACAGCACTTATATATATATGTGTGTATATATACTGTTAAGTTGTGCTGTTGCATTAGTAGCAGGTCAAAAAGAAGTGGTGGCCTGACCTCAATATTTTGGAAGAAGCATGTATTCACCCCCACCTTCCTATATATACACAGGGATGGGCCCTTTAATTAGAATGAGGGGATGAGTATGGGCCCTTTAACTGAATAAAGGAATTAATATGAACTCATTAAGAGGACAAGGGATGAATATGGACCCGTTAAAACAGGATGAAGGGATAAATATGGACACGTTAACAGGACAATGGGATGAATACTGGCCTTTATCTGGACAGAATAAGAAGGTGGCCTGTTAACAGGATGAGGAGGTGAATGAGTGACAGGATGAGTATGAGCCCTTTAATAGTAGGGGCATAAATGTGGACCCTCATTCAGTGGCAGGTTAGAAGTGTTCCGTGGAATACCCAGATGGGCTTTCACTCATTCAATCCTTCATAATGACAGCTGTCTTGGCGTCCAAACATATTTTATTGAAGGGTAATCTCTTGGCCCCTTTTAAACCACACAGCAGGAGAGGAGGAGGTAAAATGAGGTGTGACCATAACGGTCAGTGTCAGCACTGACCAGCAGAAGCAGGCCATCACGCTGTCCAGCCATCCGTCATCTCATGACAGTGAATCAGCCCGCGGCATGACGCATCGATGCAGCAGAGACTCGCAATGGAATAGTGCAGGACGCGGCACAATGCGTCTGACTGATCCGTCCAGATACGCCATCCACTCATCGAGCTCAGTGGCCGGACGTGTCAAAGTCCAGCCATGAGGAGCCACAGTGATACGGGTTAACATGCATCAGCTAATACTCAAAACCTTCCACCAATCAGAACCAAGAAAAGAACATTCTGACCTGTGCAATAATAAGTAAAGGGTTTGGTTGTTTTAATTTGACTACACTGACCAGCTCTTAAAGTCTGATCAATGGAGTATTGGAAGTCAATGGTAGTCAAAGGTAAAAGGAAAATGGAATTCAGTGGAACCTCAGTGGAAAATGAAAGGAAAGAATATATGTAAATGAACTAGAGTTGGGGGAAAAGAGGAACAGAAAGCAAAAAAATGGAAATAATGAAAAACAGTTGTGAAAATGTGAAAAACAGAGGTGAGTAGATGACTGAAAGTGAGTGGAAATGGAAGTCAATAGAACATTAAGGTCAATGGAAAACAAAATTAATTGGGGGTAGGAAAAAAATGAAAATCAAAAGTAGTGAGTTATTGGAAAATGGAATTCAAAAATGTAATGGCAAAACTGATGAAAAAAATATGGAAAACCAAACATATTCGGTGGAAAGTCAATAAAAGGTGAACGGAAAAATAAAATTTATGGAAAAAAATGGGAGACAGGTGACGATTAAACATAATCCCAGAGCAGGATATGATCCGATGGATCCTGCAGTACGCATCATTAATGACCCATAGATATGTTACACAGATTCATTTTATTCATTTTATTAATGTTTTTTTTACATAGATGAAAACTCAACTCACTTGTACTGTGCTCGTTTAAACCCCCTATTGACCCACTGACTGAGCTCAGAGCTGAATTCAGCTTCCCTTTCTTTCACTCTTCATCGCGACAAACAAAGCAGTGCATAATGATCACCTCTGACTTTATAGAGAGTGAGAGAAAGAAAGAAAGAAAGAAAGAAAGAAAGAAAGAAAGAAAGAAAGAATATAAATAGAGAGAGAGGACAAAGGCAGGTAAAGAGAAAAAGAAGGGATAGATAGAGAAGAAAGAAAGAAAGAAAGAAAGAAAGAAAGAAAGAAAGAAAGAAAGAAAGAAAGAAAGAAAGAAAGAAAGGAAGAATAGAAATGGAGAGAGTGGACAAAGGCAGGAAAAGAGAAGAAAGAAAGAAAGAAAGAAAGAAAGAAGAAAGAAAGAAAGAAAGAAAGAAAGAAAGAAAGAGCTATGCTCAGTGCCAAGTGTAAACTATTATGTATAAGGGAACTGTTTTCTCAGGACCTCACTAATGCTATCAGTGCTGAATGCTATCAAATACTAACAGGAATGTTCCACCAGCTGTCCATGAGTTCATTCACACCATAAAAAGACTTGGCTCATATAGTGAGTAAAGCAATGCAATGTAAATAAACACAAGACAATAGTAATAATGCATTTGTAAAAGCATTACTAAGCTCTTAAGCTTGTGTAATAACATTAAATAAGCCCAAATACAGTTTCTGTTATTCATTCATTACTCTTACGTTTTTGTTCTTGCTTCGTGAAATATTAATGAACCGCAGGTGAGTGGCGAACGAAAGACCTTCAAGGACATCTTCAAAACTCAAGCACTCACCATTTTGCCATTCTTTATCATGTGCTCCATCACTCATCATACCAGGCGTCCTTCATCTCACTTCTCCAATGTTTCTTCTTAAATTTAAAATCCTTTTTATGAGTTATGGCTTCAACAAAAAGCGTCCATCATGAAGTCATTATTCTTTTGTGTCTATTTCCTTTTCTCAGCATTAACATATTAGTACTTGGTTAACTTTATGAAGCAGAGGTCTAGGCTCTGGAGCCTTCATTCTTCAAACACCAGCAGTTACTATGTGAACAATATCTCCAAAAATAAGTCCATATAAACCAAAAAATAGAGAAGCATATACATTCATTATATTTAGAAAGGTTAGATATTGTCTTTAGCTTTCTTATGGACATTGAGTGATCTCCTGTCCACTGGGGGCACTGTTTCACTAACTCCACACAACTGTCTGTTATGAACCAGAAGAACAATTACAGAAACAGTCAGTCCTGCAACTTCTGTCCTTCTGGAGCTTACAGTTAAGGATTATATTTAGGACTATGGTTAGGTTTAGGGATACGTGATTACACCATGTGCCAAAATACGTCTATGCAACAAGCATCTATTCAGACTATAAAGCCACTACTGACCAATCAGAACACAGCTCGAGACTTCATCTAAAACCGGTCAGTGTTGTAGATACATTTTGCAGAGCAGACCTCTCCGACATGACAGATGTAGAAATTGACATCCATCAAAAACGGCATGTCACCTCATACACAGAAATGTAAAATTCACATGTACATCCAAAAAGGACAAACTATATGTAGTACACATTGTACAAATCCTGGGAATCGTCTCTTTTGAATTGTCAAATATGTATCATTTTACATTGAAGCCTGGTTTTATTGGTTGGATTTGAACATCTCTCTGATGTTTCCTTTATACACAGCACTGAGCTACAGGGGTTAGACAATGAAACTGAAATACCTGTCATTGTAGTGTGGGAGGTTTCATGGCTAAATTGGAGCAGCCTGGTGGCCAATCTTCATTAATTGCACATTGCACCAGTAAGACCATGTGCATCCAATGGTTCAAACATTGTGTCCTGAAGGCGGTGCCGTGTATCAGGACGACAATGCACCAATACACACAGCGAGACTGGTGAAAGACTGGTTTGATGAACATGAAAGTGAAGTTGAACATCTCCCATGGCCTGCACAGTCACCAGATCTAAATATTATTGAGACACTTTGGGGTGTTGTGGAGGAGCGAGTCAGGAAACGTTTTCCTCCACCAGCATCACGTAGAGACCTGGCCACTATCCTGCAAGAAGAATGGCTTCAAATCCCTCTGACCACTGTGCAGGACTTGTATATGTCATTCCCAAGAGGAACTGACGCTGTATCGGCCGCAAAAGGAGGCCCTACACCTAAAACCAGGTTTTTTACTTTCATTGTCCAACCTCTGTATATTTTCAGTTGTTTATTAATTTCATGTTACTAAGTAATATCCCTAAAACAATGTTAAATATTAATATTAACCCTAAAGTTGTGCCTGTGCGTTCAAGTGGAGACACGCTGCTTTTATGACAAGACCTTCTTAACTACATTATATCTACAGAACGTTCAGTGGATGTCATGTAAAAACGATGCTATTCACTGCATCTATATTCTTTAATATTATCCATCATCATACATGAAACATTTTCCATGTCGTTTCGGGCCCCAAATGTCTTTGCAGAGACAATGCAGCAGCCTCATATCGCTCATGTCGCCCTGATATCCCGTGTCAGTTTGAATGAGGTGTTTAAATATGTAAAGCATCCAAATGCAGCACCTTCTACAACCGAGCGGATGTTAATGAATCCATCACAGGCCTTAATTGAAAAGATGTATGACACTCATTTATTTCCGTCCGACCTCGGCTCTATTAACACAGTGTAACTGTATCGCTAATTAGGACTTGAACGAACACTTGGAAATGATCGGCTGTAATTAAAGTGTCAGGGGGTAAAAAATGAAGACGTCTGGCAGTTATGATGGACGACGGCTTGGGGTCATTATCGCGCGCTGGTGAGGATATTGGGGCTGGGAATGTGTGTGGGGGGGGGGGGGGGGGGTGGGGGGGGGGGTGGGTGGGTTCATGGGGGCTGTGCCGGAATAAAAAGGCAGACACTGGACAAATGAAGATCATTTGAGCATTTGCATCCAGTTTATTGTGATTTATCTACTTTATACACCACTCAGCCATAACATTAAAACCACCTATTCATGTATTTATTGCTCGTTTTATAAGCTCAACTGACCACACAGGAGTATTTTGTAGCTCTGCATACTTTATGCCTATTTCACCCTGTTCTCCAATGGTCAGGACCCCCATAGGATGCACTTGTTCAAGTGGAGCAGTCACTGCTGGACTGAGAACTGTCCAGCAACCAAAAATAGCAATGCAACAGCGTCCTGTGTCACTGATGAAGCACTAGAGGATGGGCAACACACACTGTGCAGCAAAAGATGAGCTACTCTCTCTGACTTTACATCTACAAGGTGAACCAATGATGTAGGTGTGTCTAACAGCGTGGACAGTGATTGGACACAGGGTTTAAAACTTCAGCAGCACTGCTGTGCCTGATCCACTCATAACAGCGCAACACACACTAACACACCACCACCACTTCCACATCATATCTGTTCTGTGGGAGTGGCTAACAAAGTATGCAGAGCAACAGATGGACTACAGTCTGTAATTGTAGAACTACAAAGTGTTCCTGTGTGGTGAGTGGCGCTGATCAAACTGACGATGAGATCAGAAACAAGGGGGTGGTCATAATGTTATGGCTGATCACATTACGTAGTGACAGAATGCAATTTCTCATTCGCTCTGTGTTCTGAAGGGTCAGCGCTGACTGTCGGAGTCTGGTCTTTTGCTCTGAGATTCTCTGACAGTCCAAACCGTCTCAACCTCTTATCTGATCTTTTCCGGCCGGGTTGCCAAGGTAACCATGTCAAGTGATTGAGGTCATGGGTCAAACTGACCAATAGTGAGTAAATTACATTTCGCAGAGTGATTCCCCCTGAGCTGCTATTGAAATGGAGCGCTGACCACTGATGGATATGTGCTGTCATTCACAGTTTAAAAGGAAAGATGAAAACTGCCAAACATGCAACGGCCTGAAACGTCTCATGCCTGGCTTACGAAGGCAAATGTGTCAGTGACCACAGTCCATTTGGTTAATGATGGTCAATATAAAGCACTAAGGACAAAGTATTTATTTTTGGTCACGAGGACGACAGCGTGGTGCATATATTTAACATTAAACAAACAAAATTAACAATGTCATTTTTATTACTATTTTATATTTTTATATTTCAGTCAGTAAATGGTTAAATGCCTGCTTCAAGTTTAATACAAGCATTATGTGTTAAATAAAGGTGAGGTCTGGGCTCTGAGGCATTTCCTGCCTGGTTTCAAAGTGAATTTGTAAATCTTGGTCTGAAAGGCGATTGCCATGATGTGTACAATGTGTACTAAATATAGTTACCATGGTAATGTGTGGCTATGTTCACACTACAGGCCTTTTTTTTTTTACTCAAATCAGATTTGGATGTCTATGGTTCAAATACATAAATGTAACTGGTCTGTGCTTAATGTGAACACATTTATATGTTTATACACATCACATTCTTCAACAACAAAAACATCATTTTTGATTTGATTCATTCAAAACACACACATTCGTAGCTCATGAGCGCATAGAATTTTGCTTAATAGAATGAGAAACAATGATAAAAGAGGCAGCTAGGTTTTACTGTTGCGTGGAGAGATCGGTTGAATCCCAAATGTTTCCCTACACCCTCTGTAGTGCACACTGTAGGTCGTAAAATAACTGTCAGAGTAGTGTCCTGTCTGGGTAGCTTTTAATAATCTGTGAAGTGCACTATGTAGGGAGTATGGTGCTATATGTGATGCAGCTCATGCGCTTGGTGTCTGCATACAGGAAAGACGAAGCAAGAAATCCACTCTGACCCGTCACATTTATGTTGCATGCCCACGGATCAGACATGTATCTGATCTCAGACCACATATGAAAGTGACATGTCCAAACAGGCCTGAAATCAGCAGATTTGTGTCATATTAATGCAACAGAAACCATATTAGAATCATTTCAGCCTTCATAATCTGAGTATAGCCTATGTCACCTACCCTGCCTCAAGTAATCATTTCCAACTCTGCCCCCAAACCTAACCGTGACCTCATCCCTAAATCAAAGACCCAAATAGGATTAGTAGGAATTTGTACACATCTGACAAAATTTGTACAATGTGTTCTAAATAGAGCGGCACGGTGGCACAGCAGGTAGTGTCACAGTCACACAGTTCCAGGGGCCTGGAGGTTGTGGGTTCGAGTCCCGCTCCGGGTGACTGTCAGTGAGAAATTTGGTGTGTTCTCCCTGTGTCTGCGTGGGTTTCCTCCGGGTGACTGTCTGTGAGGAGTGTGGTGTGTTCTCTCTGTGTCTGCGTGGGTTTCCTCCGGGTGCTCTGGTTTCCTCCCACGGTCCAAAAACACACATTGTGTGTGTGTGTGTTGCCCTGTAAAGGACTGGCGCCCCCTCCAGGGTGTATTCCCACCTTGCACCCAATGATTCCAGGTAGGCTCTGGACCCACCGCGACCCTGAACTGGATAAGGGTTACAGATAATGAATGAATGAATGAATGAACGAATGTTCTAAACATATTTCAGCCTATATGAATATGCATTTGAACCTCACCATTAACTCAGCATTTAACCCTATAAACCTAACTCTAATTCTAAGCATATCCTGATGCTAAAGAACTGTCTCCTGATTAACGTTCTTTTACAACAGGTTACAGCACTCTTTCTGTTTTTTTTTTTTTTTTGTTTTTTTTTTTTGGGGGGGTTATTCATATTTTTTTCTGGTTCACAGAGTGTTTTTCTGATTTTAATGAAACAGTGCCACCACAAATCCTAGTGAATCATAATGTAGAAATGTTATGAATATCTGGGCTGTTATAAAAATATAAAATATGTTATATAAAATATGCACACATTTTTGGAAATGTTATAGCAACTTATTGGATTGATTTGATAGTTCCCTTCTTTTGTCTATTTCCTTTCCCCACTCTTTACATATTACTAGTTCATTTATTTAACCCCTCCAAACCCCATGCACACAGAACGTAAACATGTGCCCTGTTCTAATTTTGCCACTTTTTTATTGCTCCATCATGAATGGCAGAAAACAAACAAAGAAAATATAATAAACAAATAAACAAACAAGAAAAATATAAAGAAGTCTGAGACGGCAGGGACAATTCAGGACGACCTCTAACCTCACGAATAGCGGCCGCGGAGACGAGTGTTGAAGTCCACTGCGGAGGAGAGAGAAAAGACAACAAAAGCATTAAGTTCCTTAAAGCAGAAGGCCAAGGTCCTGGAAGTGTCTTAACAGCAGCTCATCCAATCCTTCAGCCGTGAGTCCAGAGCTGCCCTCTCCCTGCCCCTCTGCTGACCCCTCCGCAGAACCAGCACCTGTGTGTCCTGCACGCAGGGAAAAGATTGTGATTTATTGCTTATTGTGCTGGAGAGAGTCAGAGGGGGGACAAAACGACAGCGAGAAATCCATTGCAAATTGAATTGCCTTTGTTTGAATCACCCCGCTCCAAAAACACAAATACTATCATAGACCCCCATAAATGACATTGGCGCAATAATCTACAGCAACCTGTCCGGCTCGCTGATAAGCCATCACTAAGGGGAGGGGAGCGATCGATACTAACTATTCATTTCTGAAATTATCTCCACATTGATCCGAGGACAAGTGCCAGCGAGGCCGGGGCACACAGGCTTTAATACAATAATTATATAAAAGGTTACAAGCTCATCCTCCCCGAACCAATAGCGCCTGTCAGCGAGAGAGAGAGGGGGCCACGGCACAATCCCATAATCCATCAGCACACTGGCCTCTGACCCCTGCGGGCTCACCGGGCTTTGCGCAAGGCCTCTATAAAAAGTCGCTTAAGGAAGGACACAATGGCCAGGATATAGTCCAGGAGAAAAGAACAAGAATAACAGATGGGAGATTCTGATACCTATGGGGGGAAAAGGCTGTAGAGCTCAGACTAGCTCCATATCCCACCTCCCCAATAAAGGATCAAAGAAACAAGGACAGAAAGTCAAACAGGGAACGCTTGAGAGTTTGGCGGTGGTCCACGTTTACAATCAGCAGCTCCACAAAAAACAGGGCAACGTCTAGTATTAAGTTCAAAAGCCAGAATCTGTTTGTAGCTGTTGAAAGTTGACGGCATGGGTAACAATATCTGAGGGGTAACTAAAATAAGCAGGCATTGGGGTAAAATTATTGCAGGGTCTCGAGGAGCTCGGTTCTATCTTCACCTCAGATCTGTGAGGAGTGTGGTGTGTTCTCTCTGTGTCTGCGTGGGTTTCCTCTGGGTGACTGTCTGTGAGGAGTGCGGTGTGTTTTCCCTGTGTCTGCATGGGTTTCCTCTGGGTGACTGTCTGTGAGGAGTGTGGTGTGTTTTCCCTGTGTCTGCGTGGGTTTCCTCCAGGTGACTGTCTGTGAGGAGTGTGTTGTGTTCTCCCTGTGTCTGCGTGAGTTTGCTCCGGGTGACTGTCTGTGAGGAGTGTGGTGTTTTCTCCCTGTGTCTGCATGGGACTCCTCCGGGTGACTGTCTGTGAGGAGTGTGGTGTGTTCTCCCTGTGTCTGCATGAGTTTCCTCCGGGTGACTGTCTGTGAGGAGTGTAGTGTGTTTTCCCTGTGTCTGCGTGAGTTTCCTCCGGGTGACTGTCTGTGAGGAGTGTGTTGTGTTCTCCCTGTGTCTGCGTGGGTTTCCTCCGGGTGACTGTCTGTGAGGAGTGTGTTGTGTTCTCCCTGTGTCCTCCCAAAGTCCAAATATCCATGTTGTTAGGTTTATTGTCCATGGGTGTGTGTGTGTGTGTGTGTGTGTGACCGTGTGAGTGTGTGGCATTGTCCACAAATGTGTGTGAGAGTGACAGTGTGTGAAACATACAATTTGGCAATTTAGCGAAATAACAGTGCTATGGTCTGTGCTAATATATGAAAAGCCCTTTGGATTTACTACAGAAAGACCACCTTAACAAGTTTTGGTGGATTAAACCAACAGCCCTTTTTCTTTCAGATGAAGGCCACTGATGATTACACCTTATTTTTATGAGTATAATAGATTTATAATAAATGTACCACATTGTACCACAAAGATAAACACAATTTAAAAACCTACAAAAATCAAATGTCCTCTACATCTCTTAAACAAAGACTTACTAAGTCTCCTCACTGTGGAACAGTCCTAGTGCCTCGGACACAGATGTGGAGCTAAGGATACAAGACAATGGGGGCAAAGAAAAATTGGAATTACTGTTCTGAGAATCATTTGGAGTAATCTGGAGACTTATCAAAGCAAGAAAATATTATGAGCCACCTGTTTACAGTGACCTACAAGGAGGACACTGCCCGACTCAGACAGCGATGAGCCTGCCATCTGTCTGCATTGGGAACCTATTCCTTAAAACAGAGGGATTAACAAATATATATGAATTTGATACAATGCATTCATTCCTCAGACACAAGAAGCAGTAGGTTGTCTTCTGAAACTGTGCCTTCTGAGCTGCCTACGGTTCTCGTTTCTTCAGTCTCACGTTGTCATGAGAACGTATTGGATGTTAATATCGTTACACCATGGACTGGACAGAGCTGAACTCATACACTCTGGTGGATCATCCTCAGCGATGCAGTGGCACTGATATGGTGGTGTGTTAGGGTGTGTTGAGTGGATCAGACACAGCAGTGCTGCTTGAGTTTTTAAACAACCACGTACCTTGTTGGTCCACTTTGTAGATGTCAGAGACAATACCTCATGTATCTGTTGACATTTTGGTCATCCTCTAGTTATTTTACAGCAGAATGCTTTTGGCTGGTGGACCCGTCATAATCCTGCACTGACACTGAGAGGTTTAAAACTCCAACAGCACTTCTGTGTCTGTTCCACTCGTACCAGCACAACGCACTAACTGCCTGCAATGCCGAGAATGAGGGGTCCTGCATGGGGCGGGGGTGGGTGGGGGGGGTCCTGATTAAGGAAGAACAGGTCAAATGAGGTGGAAAAATGTATGCAGAGCCACACACGGTCTACAGTCTGTAACTGTAGAACTAAAAGAGGAAAGTTCATCCGCTTCAATTTACACGCCACACCTGAAACTGAATATTCTCTCAGCAGTCACACACCACTGGAGCGCCATTCTGCTCACCACGATGAGTCCAGAGTAAAAAGGGACACAGCAGTGGGCAGATATACGCGGCCATAGCCCGAGAAGTAAGAGCAGGTAATGACCCGGGCCCTTTCAAATTTATGCCAAGGAACCTTGTCCCTGGTTATCTTAATAGACTAATTGATCCGCTATTGAAGAGGCACTTTTCTCTCTGCATCAGCGAGACAGACAGGCTCCAATCGGACGGCCATGTGTTATCAAACGGGGAAGTCAATTACGAGACACACAGAGAGAGAGAGAGAGAGAGAGAGAGAGAGAGAGAGAGAGAGAGAGAGAGAGAGAGAGAGAGAGAGAGAGAGAGACAGAGAGAGACAGAGAGAGACAGAGAGAGAGAGACAGGCTCCATGTTGCCTCTAGACAAACTAGGCCCTGTAGAGAGAGCCCAGACATCGTGGAGTCTACACAGGGCAGACCCTGTTTACCCACCCTTCTCTATCCTTCAGTCAAGAGTTGCCTTGTTTTGAAACTGTAGCTTTGTTTACATGTATTTTAAATAAAAGTGACCTAGCTTAAATGACAAGTAAAGCATGAAATATATTTGTGGTAGTGATATTTTTGGCAAGATTGTTGTTCCATATAGCTGGTTCATTTCTGGAAGTTGTAGAAAGTTAATGCAGATATCCTCACCTCAGTCTGCCTCCATTGCTTTGGATACAATGTGTATTTGGACGCAATGTTTACAAAGTATAGTTCGTCCAATGTGGATGGATGGCTACAGTGAACGTCTGATGGCTGTCCAGTGTGAAAAATGAGCCTAAACACAGGCCTTAAAGCTTAAACCTAATGCTAACCATAACTCTAAGCCTAACTTTTAGCATAAACATAAACCTAAACTCTAAACTCAAAAAGCTTAGAAACTGCAAGATTGTCTCATGTGTAGTGTTCTCTTACCAGTGTTTTCAGCACTGTTCCTATAATTCTTCTTCAGGTACATAACAGAGAGTGGACTGAAACAGCGCCACCAGTGGACGGGAGCTCACTTAGTGACCATAAAATAATTTCTGATCATAACATGCAAGGGTAAAAATCTGGGCTGCACATTTTATTTGTATTAGAAATAATAAGCAAAACAATAATAATAATAATAATAATAATAATAATAATAATAATAATAATAATAATAGTAATAATAATAATAATACATAATACAGGCCAATAATATTCTGAGCTGTTTAACATGAGTGTGGTTTGTTCTCCCTGTGTCTGCGTGGGTTTCCTCCGGGTGCTCCGGTTTCCTCCCACAGTCCAAAAATACGTTGGTAGGTGGATTGGTGACTCAAAAGTGTCTGTAGGTGTGAGTGTGTGTGTTGCCCTGTGAAGGACTGGCGCCCCCTCCAGGGTGTATTCCCGCCTTGCGCCCAATGATTCCAGGTAGGCTCTGGACCCACCGCAACCCTGAACTGGATAAGGGTTACAGATAATGAATGTATGAATGAATGAATGTTTAACATGACAATCTACAGCATATTAAGTGGCTGTAACTTGAAATTTCTTCATTAATTCCATTTTTTAATTGTTCATTCACCGAGTAATGTTGCATAAATGCAAAAAAAAACAGTAAGCAAATGTAATGAGGTTAATATAAATCACAAAATTACGAAAAACTGATCCAAAATGACAAGATGGTTTCCATATTTTCCACAGTTCTTTGGGTTGTTTTTACTTTTTTTTCCCCTCAGTATTCCACTTTCCAGTGATTAATGTGGATGGAATAGTGCATCAGGAACAGCAGGGTAATCTGCACTCCAGCTGAACAGAAATGTAAAACGTTCACTTTAGCCCTTTTAGCGGGAAAAACTTATTTGAGGCTGTTGACTGGACTATAAAGAAGACTGGATTGGGCACGCATCTGTTATCTCCCGGTCTCTTTTGTGCTGGGGCTTGAAGATTGCCACAAATGTGTATTCTAAATGCACTTGTAATTGCATTAGAGATCATTTCTGATATTGCGGCTAAATGGCTCTCCGCACAAGAGGACGTAATAAATATTGAGAGGACGCGGCGGCCGGCCTCGTCCGACATTTTTTGACTTAATTGCCTGCGACTGGACGACAATGGCGAGGCGCTGGACTGTGGCGGACGAGCAACACAAGATGTATCTATTACCTGCGGACCACCGGGGTCCTCGACCTATGACGGGCGGAGAGGCGGAAACATTAGAAATCATGTGCAATTTAATCTTTATACAAATAAAAAGAACAGAGAGAGAGAGGAACAGAGGGAAAGCGAGAGAGGGAGAGACAGACAGAGAGAGAAAGACAGGGAGAGCGGCATCACAAAAGAGGCCGAGCGTCTTGGACAGGTCCGTCCCCAAAGGATTGTGGGCCGTTTTCGGCTCCAGCCAGTCAAAGGCCCCCTTCCACTCAGGCTGCTGACACTTGTATTAATGGCATTTTGGCCCAGGACTGTAGATGCCGAAAAGTGATTGTGGAGTGCAGCTGAGTCTTTCTCAACCTCTCTCTCTCTTTCACTTTCTCGCTCTCTCCTTCCTCCCTCACTCGCCCGCACACTCACATCCCTCGCTCTCTTTCTCAGCCGCCTCTGGTGTCTCTTTGTGTTTCACTCTCTCACTCTCGCTCTCCCCCCTCCTATTCTATTCCCCTCTCCTTTCGTCTAGTCATTACTGGTCAATGTCAGCGCTTGAAAACTATTGTGCTTGCCGGGCTGGTGTCATCACCGATGGAATTAACCGTTTTCTCGCCGCTTGATTGCAGACGGTCCACACTCGAAGGCTTCATGCCTCCACTGCACTGACACCATCCCTGTCCCAGGCTAATTAAACCATGAAAGCCCATCTAGAACTATACAATAGGGTGCAACGGAACATGGGCTACTTTCTATAGTGGTGTTGTCATAACAAAAGAAAAAAAATGATTGTTTACTTTGAACATACACCTTTTTCACGAATGAAGTGACAATTTACAAAATGTGAACTTATGACTGCCCCCAGTATAGATTTATGGTTATTTTTGATTTTCATATCTAGTGTATTGTTATAGAACGTTTTAAACCCATTTAAGGGGTTCTTTTTAGAACATCTACATGAATGGGAATGTTTAGAAAGGACCCTTTAACCCTTAAATGGTTAAAGACACTTTACATTATGGGACAAAAAACCTGAGCATTTTACATGAGAATCACGAGACAACTTTGAAATTTACACTAGTCTGATTGATTTTCATGGCTCTGAGCTCTCCCTGTAACTAAGGCATTTGCCCCAGGGCCCTGTGTAAACACTAATTGGCCCCAAAATAAAAAAATCTGAAGTCTGATTTTAGAAATTTTTTATTTCTCTGGTGAAAATATACATTCATTGAAGTCCACAGTCAGTTTCACCCAAAATTTATCGCACATTAATCCAGCACAAGACCTCACACAAAATAAATAATCAATTTGCTTAATTGTAACATGTTAGTTTATGCTCCACACTGTGGGTTCCCCAGAGAGGGGCAGCCATATTTACATGCTTTGGTAGAAAATCTCTGATACGTCCAGGCCACTGAGTGTCAGTATAAAGGTTATCGACTGACTCATCTGTTCCGATTCACGCTGGTTACAGTGAACTAAGGCGGGTGGCAGGTCCAGGGGTTGAATCCAGGGGCTGTCACTGGGGGGATGTAGTGGGACATTACAAATCCATAACATAAACCATATGCATGGCAATGACCAAGAAAAACATCCATGAGAGTTTGCTCGTTCTTGACCCAGTGAGATATGTATTATGGAGGCTGATCCTTGGTGGGCCTTATAATTGTTGACCTTCAGTATCACTTTCATCGTGAACTACTTACCGTCCAAGATTATGGCTGTAATTCCTTAGGGAGATGAAAAATAAATCATAGGCGGTGGGATTAAATCTTGTATTTAATATCTGGCATTAAGACGGTTTGTAATCTGAGCCCGGACCTCGGGACGTCCAGTTACGATCTGGGAATCAGCTTTTTTTGCCTTATTTTTCATCAGATTACATGATTTTCCCTCATCTTAAGTTGCAATGAAAGCTTAGAAGAGGAAGAGAAGGGAGACGTTTAGGAAGCAATTTACGAGCGCTGTGGATTTTAATTCAATTGCCCCCTCAACCCCCCCCCCCCCCCCCCACACCTCCTCCTTAATACAAATATGTCTGTATCCAGAGCAGAGCAAGAGACTGAAGGGGGATAAAAAAAAAAAATAGAATTACAAGCTCCCTCTCAGTTAATGTATCATCATCTGTGAGGGTTAGCATTGGAGTTATTAGAGTATTTCACTTCATTGCATGACCTCCTGTTCCTCGCCGGGATCATGAATCCTATTCATTACCCCGGCCCTTCTGCACCGCCTCGCCTTTATAATATTACTCGATTTATATTCCGAAACGGGCTCCTGGGAGGGGGATCAGCGCCTGGAAAGAGGGAGCCCCCCACCAGCGCCCTTCCCACCATCCTATAACCCAATCCCAATATTTAAAGGCCAGCAAAGAGCTTTTTAATGCACGTCGTAGATAACCATTTAAAGTGGATTGCTTTTGGTTTAATATGACCTTAACAGACTGCCAGTCACATGTGAAGAATGAATATAAGCTAATCTTGGTTGGGGTGGGGGGTATGGGCTTGGAGAGAAGGTGCAAAAATAATGAAATAAAAAGATACAGAGAGAGAGAGAGAGAGAGAGAGAGAGAGAGAGAGAGAGAGAGAGAGAGAACGGAGGGAGGGGGCAGATCTGTTATGAGGGATCTGTTACGACGGCCCAGAAGCCAGATGACAGGTAGAAAGAAAAGAAAGGAGAGCTGGAATGAAAGAAGACAGCAGATGAATGAAGATAGTGCTTGTGTTTTCCTTTTTTTCCCGTTCCTTTACAGCTCTTTTTTTAAAAGCCGATATCATGAAACAAGACAAGGCTGATACAGATGAAATATCTGCATAAAGCGACGCAGGGGAGGAAGGAAAAAAAAAAAGTCCCTTCACTTGAAGGATGATGAATGTGGAGCGGCACATGGAGGCTGTTCTTCAAATGGATTTATGGAATGGTGGAATTCCCTCTTGCTGCAGCGTTAAAACAACAATCACAAGACCGCCATTCAGTTACAATGGTGGGAAACCCTTAGCACATTGTTGCTTATTAATATTTATTCAAGATATTTATTTATAAAATGTCCCAAAATGTCTAAATTGACCTCCTTTAGAGGGCACCCTAAAGAGGCTCTGGAGCAGCTGCACATGAGCCTGAATTCACCATCCTGATGCCTGGAGCACCATCCAATATGTTTGGGATGAGACCAAACTCTATTATTTTTACATTGCTGAATGCAATCAAAGTCTCACAGCCATGTTCTATTACATCTGCTGTAGAGCGTAGAAGCTCTGAAGGGAGCACAAACTGTTTGGAAATAGAATCTGATAGGACTGAACGGCTGTGGTTATGACTGACACGTTCAGCTCTCTCCCAAATCTCAGCTCTGTTTACACAAAGCCTCTTGTCCTTGGGATCATATCCATAAACAGGAATCCATAACCGGACGCATCATTTCATTTCAACCTGGCGGAGGGGGGCAGTGTCAGGATGAAATAGTGGCGTGCCCACCTTCTTCATTAGAATGAAACCCATCAGTTTGTGTACTATTTTCAGCTGATGCACTCAGCGCTGACGTACTCTGGAAAATGAACAACGCACGTAATTTACGTGGGTATACGTGAGTATTTTGAGAATAATTTTCAATATATTCCATATAAGATAAAAGTACATATAAAAATAAAAGGTGTAATATTCATTCATTCATTCATTCATTCGTTGTCTGTAACCCTTATCCAGTTCAGGGTCGCGGTGGGTCCAGAGCCTACCTGGAATCATTGGGTGCAAGGTGGGAATACACCCTGGAGGGGGCGCCAGTCCTTCACAGGGCAACACAGACACACACATTCACTCACACACTCACACCTACGGACGCTTTTGAGTCACCAATCCACCTACCAACGTGTGTTTTTGGACTGTGGGAGGAAACCTGAGCACCTGGAAGAAACCCACACAGACACAGGGAGAACACACCACACTCCTCACAGACAGTCACCCGGAGGAAACCCACACAGACACAGGGAGAACACACCACACACCTCACAGACAGTCACCCGGAGCGGGAATCGAACCCACAACCTCCAGGCCCCTGGAGCTGTGTGGCTACGACACTAACCTAAGCTGTAAAATTATGAGAATTAATTGTTTATTTACATGAAAAAAAACATCACTAGTTCTTTACAACTTTGTTATTAAAATGTTGCCACCTTTTCACGTAATACTACGTTTTCCTAAAGTTAGAACCTCATTCCCAAAGTATGGGCATTATCCCTTAAACATCATGACTTTATTCTCTTTATATCTTTTACCCAAGTCCCTGAGACAGTCACTTGCTGTGAGCAGGAATAAAAGGGTTCTGTTGTAACTGGCATTGTGTCTCATCTTCTGGAACCAAAGCTACAGGATCTAAAAGGGACTGAATACATTCTGCTCAAAGTAGAATTAAAGCCATAATAAAAGTCCTTAGTAATCAGACAGGTAGCAGAGCTCGGAAAGCAATTTGCAGAGCTGTGATTGATATCTGGCGTTCAGAGCGTCCTGTCAGAGGCCGGTCAAAAGTTGTGATTAAGCATTTAGTGCTTTGTCAATTCTGGCCTTTTTAAGATTTTAATTAGTAAATGAACCCCCACTTATGGACTAATGATTGATGTTACAATAATTCTGTGTGTGTGTGTGTGTGTGTGTGAGAGAGAGAGAGAGAGAGAGAGAGAGAGAGAGAGAGAGAGAGAGAGAGAGTAGACGAGTAGGCTTCATGTTCTCATGTTAAATATACAAGGGATAATCACATAAGCAGCCATTTCATTAAAGAGCTACTACAGTGCTTTTCAAAGCAGCTCCAGCACTGGGCTGAGGATCTGTAGCAGTGTAACTCTGTCCTCTATAGACTCCCGTTAACCAAGAGTGTGACTCCAAGCAAAGTTTTGGGGCTTTTTGGAACACTGCATGTGCTAGGCACCTTCTCACACTGAATCTGATTGGCTATCAGGCCAATGGGCCTTTGCTTATTGGGATTGATATCCCAGTGCCTCTCGTATGGTCAGTATAAATCATCAATTGGCCGCGAGAGGGTGATGTACAAACTGGCTGATAAATCTTGAGAGGTTTAAATGATGACAACAATTATTTGGGCCTTTAACTCTAGTGTCTTTGTGCTAAGTCATACGTTTTGTCGTTGGGCAATGGTGACAAATACTGGCAATCGACGACAAAACGCTACCGTTCACACATTCACGGGATTAGCACCATTTGTATCAGTTGAAACCGTGGGGCACCAGACTGGGTGATGGAGGAGATGTGAATTTGCACAGTTTAAAAAGTTAAACACTGATTCTAATATGAATGCATGTTTTTATAATTGTAACACACAACAGAGGTACAACTGTTAATTTTGTAGTTTGTTGATAGACGTATTTTTAGAAAGAATGACGTTACTCACTGTGTCTGAATAGGTATCTTCTGGATTCCTCCCACAGTCCAACAATACATGTTTACTATGTGAAATTATACACAGGTGTGAGTGTGTGAGTGACTGGGTGAGTGTGTGAGTGACTGGGTGAGTGTGTAAGTGACTTGGTGAGTGTGTGAGTGACTTGGTGAGTGTGTGAAATTGTCCACAGGTGTGAGTGTGTGAGTGACTGGGTGAGTGTATCAGTGACTGGGTGAGTGTGTGAGTGACTGGGTGAGTGTGTGAAACTGTCTAGAGGTGTGAGTGACTGTGTGAGTGTGTGAGTGACTGGGTGAGTGTGTGAAACTGTCTAGAGGTGTGAGTGAGTGTGTGAGTGACTGTGTGAGTGTGTGAGTGACTGGGTGAGTGTGTGAGTGACTGGGTGAGTGTGTGAGTGACTGGGTGAGTGTGTGAGTGACTGGGTGAGTGTGTGAAATTGTCCAGAGGTGTGAGTGACTGTGTGAGTGTGTGAGTGACTGTGTGAGTGTGTAAGTGACTGGGTGAGTGTGTGAGTGACTGGGTGAGTGTGTGAGTGACTGGGTAAGTGTGTGAGTGACTGGGTGAGTGTGTGAGTGACTGGGTAAGTGTTTGAGTGCCTGTGTGAGTGTGTGAGTGCCTGGGTGAGTGTGTGAGTGACTGGGTGAGTGTGTGAGTGACTGGGTGAGTGTGTGAGTGACTTGGTGAGTGTGTGAGTGACTGTGTGAATGTGTGAGTGACTGGGTGAGTGTGTAATGACTGGGTGAGTGTGTGAGTGACTGGGTGAGTGTGTGAGTGACTGGGTGAGTGTGTAAGTGACTGGGTGAGTGTGTAAGTGACTGGGTGAGTGTGTAAGTGACTGGGTGAGTGTGTGAGTGACTGGGTGAGTGTGTGAAACTGTCCAGAGGTGTGAGTGACTGGGTGAGTGTGTGAGTGACTGGGTAAGTGTTTGAGTGACTGGGTGAGTGTAAAGGTGAGTGGGTGAGTGACTGTGTGAGTGTGTGAGTGACTGTGTGAGTGTGTGAGTGACTGGGTGAGTGTGTAAGTGACTGAGTGAGTGTGTGAGTGACTTGGTGAGTGTGTGAGTGAGTGTGTGAGTGAGTGACTGGGTGAGTGTGTGAGTGACTGGGTGAGTGTGTAAGGGACTGGGTGAGTGTGTGAGTGACTGGGTGAGTGTGTGAGTGACTGGGTGAGTGTGTGAGTGACTTGGTGAATGTGTGAGTGACTGGGTGAGTGTGTGAGTGCCTGGGTGAGTGTGTGAGTGATTTGGTGAGTGTGTGAGTGACTGGGTGAGTGTGTGAGTGACTGGGTGAGTGTGTGTGTGACTGTGTGAGTGTTTGAGTGACTGGGTGAGTGTGTGAAATTGTCCAAGGGTGTGAGTGACTGTGTGAGTGTGTGAGTGACTGGGTGAGTGTGTGAAATTGTCCAGAGATGTGAGTGACTGTGTGAGTGTGTGAGTGACTGGGTGAGTGTGTGAAACTGTCCAGAGGTGTGAGTGACTGTGTGAGTGTGTGAGTGACTGGGTGAGTGTGTGAGTGACTGGGTGAGTGTGTGAGTGACTGGGTGAGTGTGTGAGTGACTGGGTGAATGTGTGAGTGACTGGGTGAGTGTGTGAGTGACTTGGTGAGTGTGTGAGTGACTGGGTGAGTGTGTGAGTGACTGGATGTGTGTGTAAAATTGTCCAGAGGTGTGAGTGACTGGGTGAGTGTTTGAGTGACTGGGTGAGTGTGTGAGTGACTGGGTGAGTGTGTGAGTGACTGGGTGAGTGTTTGAGTGACTGGGTGAGTGTGTGAGTGACTGTGTGAGTGTGTGAGTGACTGGGTGAGTGTGTGAGTGACTGGGTGAGTGTGTGAGTGACTGGGTGAGTGTGTGAGTGACTGGGTGAATGTGTGAGTGACTGGGTGAGTGTGTGAGTGACTGGGTAAGTGTTTGAGTGACTGGGTGAGTGTAAAGGTGAGTGGGTGAGTGACTGTGTGAGTGTGTGAGTGACTGTGTGAGTGTGTGAGTGACTGGGTGAGTGTGTAAGTGACTGAGTGAGTGTGTGAGTGACTTGGTGAGTGTGTGAGTGAGTGTGTGAGTGAGTGACTGGGTGAGTGTGTGAGTGACTGGGTGAGTGTGTAAGGGACTGGGTGAGTGTGTGAGTGACTGGGTGAGTGTGTGCGTGACTGGGTGAGTGTGTGAGTGACTTGGTGAATGTGTGAGTGACTGGGTGAGTGTGTGAGTGCCTGGGTGAGTGTGTGAGTGATTTGGTGAGTGTGTGAGTGACTGGGTGAGTGTGTGAGTGACTGGGTGAGTGTGTGTGTGACTGTGTGAGTGTTTGAGTGACTGGGTGAGTGTGTGAAATTGTCCAGGGGTGTGAGTGACTGTGTGAGTGTGTGAGTGACTGGGTGAGTGTGTGAAATTGTCCAGAGATGTGAGTGACTGTGTGAGTGTGTGAGTGACTGGGTGAGTGTGTGAAACTGTCCAGAGGTGTGAGTGACTGTGTGAGTGTGTGAGTGACTGGGTGAGTGTGTGAGTGACTGGGTGAGTGTGTGAGTGACTGGGTGAGTGTGTGAGTGACTGGGTGAGTGTGTGAGTGACTGGGTGAATGTGTGAGTGACTGGGTGAGTGTGTGAGTGACTTGGTGAGTGTGTGAGTGACTGGGTGAGTGTGTGAGTGACTGGATGTGTGTGTAAAATTGTCCAGAGGTGTGAGTGACTGGGTGAGTGTTTGAGTGACTGGGTGAGTGTGTGAGTGACTGGTTGAGTGTGTGAGTGACTGGGTGAGTGTTTGCGTGACTGGGTGAGTGTGTGAGTGACTGGGTGAGTGTGTGAGTGACTGGGTGAGTGTGTGAGTGACTGGGTGAATGTGTGAGTGACTGGGTGAGTGTGTGAGTGACTTGGTGAGTGTGTGAGTGACTGGGTGAGTGTGTGAGTGACTGGATGTGTGTGTAAAATTGTCCAGAGGTGTGAGTGACTGGGTGAGTGTTTGAGTGACTGGGTGAGTGTGTGAGTGACTGGGTGAGTGTGTGAGTGTGTGAGTGACTGGGTGAGTGTGTAAGTGACTGGGTGAGTGTGTGAGTGACTTGCTGAAGTGTGTGAGTGACTGGGTGAGTGACTGGGTGAGTGTGTGAGTGACTGGGTGAGTGTGTGAGTGACTGTGTGAGTGTGTGAGTGACTGGGTGAGTGTGTGAGTGACTGGGTGAGTGTGTGAGTGACTGGGTGAGTGTGTGAGTGACTGGGTGAATGTGTGAGTGACTGGGTGAGTGTGTGAGTGACTTGGTGAGTGTGTGAGTGACTGGGTGAGTGTGTGAGTGACTGGATGTGTGTGTAAAATTGTCCAGAGGTGTGAGTGACTGGGTGAGTGTGTGAGTGACTGGATGTGTGTGTAAAATTGTCCAGAGGTGTGAGTGACTGGGTGAGTGTTTGAGTGACTGGGTGAGTGTGTGAGTGACTGGGTGAGTGTGTGAGTGACTGGGTGAATGTGTGAGTGACTGGGTGAGTGTGTGAGTGACTTGGTGAGTGTGTGAGTGACTGGGTGAGTGTGTGAGTGACTGGATGTGTGTGTAAAATTGTCCAGAGGTGTGAGTGACTGGGTGAGTGTTTGAGTGACTGGGTGAGTGTGTGAGTGACTGGGTGAGTGTGTGAGTGTGTGAGTGACTGGGTGAGTGTGTAAGTGACTGGGTGAGTGTGTGAGTGACTTGCTGAAGTGTGTGAGTGACTGGGTGAGTGACTGGGTGAGTGTGTGAGTGACTGGGTGAGTGTGTGAGTGACTGTGTGAGTGTGTGAGTGACTGGGTGAGTGTGTGAGTGACTGGGTAAGTGTTTGAGTGACTGGGTGAGTGTAAAGGTGAGTGGGTGAGTGACTGTGTGAGTGTGTGAGTGACTGTGTGAGTGTGTGAGTGACTGGGTGAGTGTGTAAGTGACTGAGTGAGTGTGTGAGTGACTTGGTGAGTGTGTGAGTGAGTGTGTGAGTGAGTGACTGGGTGAGTGTGTGAGTGACTGGGTGAGTGTGTAAGGGACTGGGTGAGTGTGTGAGTGACTGGGTGAGTGTGTGAGTGACTGGGTGAGTGTGTGAGTGACTTGGTGAATGTGTGAGTGACTGGGTGAGTGTGTGAGTGCCTGGGTGAGTGTGTGAGTGATTTGGTGAGTGTGTGAGTGACTGGGTGAGTGTGTGAGTGACTGGGTGAGTGTGTGTGTGACTGTGTGAGTGTTTGAGTGACTGGGTGAGTGTGTGAAATTGTCCAGGGGTGTGAGTGACTGTGTGAGTGTGTGAGTGACTGGGTGAGTGTGTGAAATTGTCCAGAGATGTGAGTGACTGTGTGAGTGTGTGAGTGACTGGGTGAGTGTGTGAAACTGTCCAGAGGTGTGAGTGACTGTGTGAGTGTGTGAGTGACTGTGTGAGTGTGTGAGTGACTGGGTGAGTGTGTGAGTGACTGGGTGAGTGTGTGAGTGACTGGGTGAGTGTGTGAGTGACTGGGTGAATGTGTGAGTGACTGGGTGAGTGTGTGAGTGACTTGGTGAGTGTGTGAGTGACTGGGTGAGTGTGTGAGTGACTGGATGTGTGTGTAAAATTGTCCAGAGGTGTGAGTGACTGGGTGAGTGTTTGAGTGACTGGGTGAGTGTGTGAGTGACTGGGTGAGTGTGTGAGTGACTGGGTGAGTGTTTGAGTGACTGGGTGAGTGTGTGAGTGACTGGGTGAGTGTGTGAGTGACTGGGTGAGTGTGTGAGTGACTGGGTGAGTGTGTGAGTGACTGGGTGAATGTGTGAGTGACTGGGTGAGTGTGTGAGTGACTTGGTGAGTGTGTGAGTGACTGGGTGAGTGTGTGAGTGACTGGATGTGTGTGTAAAATTGTCCAGAGGTGTGAGTGACTGGGTGAGTGTTTGAGTGACTGGGTGAGTGTGTGAGTGACTGGGTGAGTGTGTGAGTGTGTGAGTGACTGGGTGAGTGTGTAAGTGACTGGGTGAGTGTGTGAGTGACTTGCTGAAGTGTGTGAGTGACTGGGTGAGTGACTGGGTGAGTGTGTGAGTGACTGGGTGAGTGTGTGAGTGACTGTGTGAGTGTGTGAGTGACTGGGTGAGTGTGTAAGTGACTGAGTGAGTGTGTGAGTGACTTGGTGAGTGTGTGAGTGAGTGTGTGAGTGAGTGACTGGGTGAGTGTGTGAGTGACTGGGTGAGTGTGTAAGGGACTGGGTGAGTGTGTGAGTGACTGGGTGAGTGTGTGAGTGACTGGGTGAGTGTGTGAGTGACTTGGTGAATGTGTGAGTGACTGGGTGAGTGTGTGAGTGCCTGGGTGAGTGTGTGAGTGATTTGGTGAGTGTGTGAGTGACTGGGTGAGTGTGTGAGTGACTGGGTGAGTGTGTGTGTGACTGTGTGAGTGTTTGAGTGACTGGGTGAGTGTGTGAAATTGTCCAGGGGTGTGAGTGACTGTGTGAGTGTGTGAGTGACTGGGTGAGTGTGTGAAATTGTCCAGAGATGTGAGTGACTGTGTGAGTGTGTGAGTGACTGGGTGAGTGTGTGAAACTGTCCAGAGGTGTGAGTGACTGTGTGAGTGTGTGAGTGACTGTGTGAGTGTGTGAGTGACTGGGTGAGTGTGTGAGTGACTGGGTGAGTGTGTGAGTGACTGGGTGAGTGTGTGAGTGACTGGGTGAATGTGTGAGTGACTGGGTGAGTGTGTGAGTGACTTGGTGAGTGTGTGAGTGACTGGGTGAGTGTGTGAGTGACTGGATGTGTGTGTAAAATTGTCCAGAGGTGTGAGTGACTGGGTGAGTGTTTGAGTGACTGGGTGAGTGTGTGAGTGACTGGGTGAGTGTGTGAGTGACTGGGTGAGTGTTTGAGTGACTGGGTGAGTGTGTGAGTGACTGGGTGAGTGTGTGAGTGACTGGGTGAGTGTGTGAGTGACTGGGTG
>NC_089820.1:68047681-68055181 GCF_029633855.1 Hoplias malabaricus
GAGTAGGAGAATGGTGTGTGTGTGAGTGTGTGTGTGTGTGTGTTTGGGGGGAGGTTTGTAGAGGAGGATGCTGGTTCACGGAGGGTTCACCCATTACCCGAGCCCTGGAGCCAGCTGGGGGTCTAACGGCCTGATCAGCGCTAGCCGCGGTCAGCGCAGGCCCCAATGATTTTCACATCAAGCTCCTGATGTACAGCTCGGCCATCCACCAATCGCTCGGCCCTATCGATCCCGCCTCAAATGAGCCTTCCCCCGCTTTCTACCATGAGCAATAATTAAAAAAGCAGCAACATTGATTTTAACTAATATTATGAGAGAGAGATCAGGATGTGCGCATGCTTACAAAACAGCAGAGGGGAAAAAAAACAGAGTCCACACCAGAGACGCAGGACTGAGCGCGTGCAAAGCATGTCCCACTGCTTTAATGCCTTCCGGATTGTGCTTACAACACACTGTTAGAATATGCAGAAATACAGTGGCAAATTACAGGAAATAAGTTGTAAAAATGATATATTATTATGTATTATATCGTCGTATTATAAAATGAACATGTAATGTTAGAATTACAAGAACATATTTGTAATTATAACACATTATGTTAGAATTGTATACAATACTGTAACAGTTATAAATTCATTCATACATTCATTTACTTATTCATACATTCTCTATCCACTTTACCTTGGTCAGGTCCATTCTCTGGAGCCACTTGCTGCAGGTCAGGAGTCTGGAGAGTGCTCCTACATCACAGTCCCAAGCTTGGTGATCTTTAGTTCATGTGCAGCTACTCCAGAGTGTCCCATTCCATGCTAAATGTTCCATGCATCCACAATTTCTTGGACAGTCTAAAAACTCTGGACATGAACAATGAGTAGGGACTAGGCACTACTTCCTTCCAGTTGTCCACTCCTCAACTGCCCGCAACTCCCGCTATAAAGGGCTGAAGAACCAGGTTGAAATATGAATTTGGACACAACCTCAACCCGTTCTTTCAAGGAGAACCCTGTCCAGGTCGATTTTGAACTCTTCGGCATAAACGAGCTTTGATATCGGCATTAGACAATGACCTCTCGACACAGTTCCACAGCGGAGGGGTGGGTTGTTTTTCAGCTGAGCCGAGGAAAGAGATATAGTAGTAAATTACTAAAAATATATCAATATAATTAGGCTTTCACTGAAGGTGCACTGTGAGTTCGGTCACACAGAGGCTGTCCTGAGATAAACGCTCAAATCTCTCCGCGGCAGAGAGGACATTCAGATGTTTGATTTTCCCCTGGAAATTAATGTGAGATGAAAGTTTGGAGGCAGTTGTGAACGAAAGCTCCAGAGTGGGATATAAGACCACTGTCGTTAAGAGTGTGGAAGGCAACGAGGGGCTTCTAACATTGGTTAACACAGCTTCAGTGCCTCCAGAACTCTGTTGGTGTGTGTCTGTGTGTGTGTGTGTGTGTGTGTGTGTGTGTGTTAGTTTATATACATTTTCAGAACAAAAACAACCGTTTATAAGAAAAAAAAGGGAAAAAATGACAGTTACGTTATTATTATGTAACTGCACATTAATAAGCATAGTATATAGATATATATATGTATTTTTTTTTTTTTTTTTTTTTTTTTTTTTCACTTTTTCATATTAGTACATATACGTGTGTATAAAACAAATCTATGCAAAACCTCATATCTCCACAACTTACATTTTAATGGACGTTAATAGGAGATCAAATTAATTTAATTGAAGGGTTCCTAAAAATATATCAAGTAAAAAGGGTCATATTTATCGAACATATACATACTTGTATATGTTTAATACATATCCAAACTCTTATTACATATGTAATTACATAGGTATTACACATAAGGAATAGATGTATGACCCTATGTCCTGGCATTGTATAAAAACAGGTTCATTTGTGTGTGTGTGTGTGTGTGTGTGTGTGTGTGTGTGTGTCAGTGAGAGTGAGAGAGAAAGAGACAGAGCTCCATGTAGAGTCCTTCAGATCCGACCCAAGAGTGCTTTATATCCCCCATAATGCTCGGCATATGGCCTATGAGTGTCGACAGGCATGAAATTACATCAAGGGCGTTTTTGATAACTGTCGATACTCTCTCAAAGACGGTCAGTCTTATTGACGCCTCAGTCCCAGGCTGTTTGAGTGTGTGTGTGTGTGTGTGTGTGTGTGTGTGTGTTAAGCAGGGAGCTTGCTTGCTAGTCGTCTGGGGGATCTAAAGGGCCTCCAATGTCAAAGTGTTTGGCCGTGTTAGGGGAGCCGAGGCGAGCGAGATGGATATTGATATGAGTAAATTGATATTGATATGGATTTGAATTGGTATGGATCAGTGGCATAATAAAGAACTCCTCAGACGGCAGCACGAGCACACACTCACTTCATCAGAGAAGTTTTGGGACGCCTGTGTGTGCGTGATGTGTGTGAATTAACCGCCTCCATTCAGCTCCTGACTGCCATTATAAAGCTCTGATGCCTCTTCTCTCTTTATTGAGTGACTGTTGCTAAGAGAAAGCCATGCATACATCACTACAGGCCTGCGTCTGTGCACAGAAACTATAGACATCCATTCGTTTATTGCATGCCCAGACAAAATGGCCATTGAGTAGAAGCTATAATTAACAGGTCTCTATGAGGAAATAATGATGAAGAAGAATCTAAATAAAATAAATGCAGTTTAGAAAACGTTTTTAAAAAAAAAAATCCAGAGGAAATGGGACTCCTGACAACCATGCAAGACCTGGTAGCCTCCTTCTGATAAACAGAGACAGGAGAAAATCAGGCTCCACTCTCACCTTAGAGCTGAAAAAAGTCCTTCTGTCCGTCGAGGGAAGAGATCACTCGCGGATGTGGAGCTGTCAAGAAGCCTTTACTGAGTCAAGGAACTTAAAAGAATGCTGGTGTTCTTCAAACGTCTCTGAATGTGTCTGAGATTGTTTGGATCATGAAATGCAGAAAATGCAACCAACCTCTGAGACTGAACTTTGGAACTGTTTTTAAGGTGATTTTTGCTCTTCAGTGTATCTTTTCTGATTCTTAAAGAAGTTCTATTGCTTTGAAAATAAAGGTGCTACAAAGGGTTCTCTGACTGCTGCCGTAGAAGAACCTCTTTTGGGTCCATGAAGAACCATGTGAGTTGAACCAAGAGAGTTGTAAGGGTGAAGAATATTTAAAAAATCCATCTTAAGGTTCGTTATTCATGTGGATCACCAAAGATGATTCTTTATGGAACCAAAAGTGGTTCTTCTATGACATCACTCAAAAAGCCTTTATAGCACCTTTTCTTTTAAGAGTGCATATGGTTCTTTTAGCACACACAGACACACACACTGTACACACACACACACACACACACACACACACACACACACACAAACATCTTGCATCTTATCTGTGTGTGTGTGTACAGTAAACTTTGTTGATACTAAAAATTCATATTGAATATGTAAATTATTACAATGACTTAAATTTATGTAAATTATATAATGTTTAAAAACATGTACATTTATTATTATTACTATATATATATATATATATATATATATATATATATATATATATATATATATATATATATATATATATTGAAATATTAACATATTCAATATCAATTCAAATGTCAACATATTTTAACCTTTAAAAACACAGCCGTTTCAATGTTCAAAATAAGACATATGCCTTATTTCCAGTGAATTCCTCAAAAGCGGTGAGTGTTGTGTGTGGTGTTTGAGATCACGGGGGTGAGGTGAGGGGCGAAGGGGGTCTCTAACATGACTCTAAAGCAGCTGAAGGGTCCTGCGCTGATGGGCAAGCGCTCAGTGATTTGTAAAAACAGTGTAATGGGTGCATAACATTACAGAATGTGGAGTAATGTACTGCCATCTAGTGACAACTCAAATATATCCATCCATTCACATCGCTTTTCCTCAGCCACAGACTTTCTCTCTTTCTCTCTCTCTCTCTCTCTCTCTCTCTCTCTCTCTCTCTCTCTCTCTCTCTCTCTCTCTCTCTGTCTCTCTGTGTGTGTGTGTGTGTGTGGTTATGAGTTACGGGTTCATATGAAATTGTAATGAACTAAAGTTAATGATTTTTATAATGTAATAAACACATTATAACGTAGTAATTATAATTTATACATTTATACTTTGAGTGAGAGGAGGTGCAGTTCTGGTTAGTTATCATTTTATACATGTGTTATTTACCGCTTTAGCAACATTTGGCTGTTATTACACAAGTAGTTACATTGTAATTATCACACATTTAAATGTGTGAATAATGTATAAACAAAAAAGCAGTTTTGGAATTAGTTGTAAATTTGCTTTTAATTGCTTTTGTGGTGTAATTACAGAATTAAACACATAGTGATTAATGACATAAAAATTGACAAATATGTCATCAGTATCTTGAGTGTGAGAGAATTTCTGTTAAGTGAGTTACTCATTTATATGTGATATATTGAACTTTGTGCACAGTATAAATGTAGGAATATGCTAACAGATGTGTGTATTTGTGTGTGTGTGTGTGTGTGTGTGTGTGTGTGTGTGTGTGTGTGATATTCTGAGTTTTAGATGTATTTTAGAAAACTGTGATGTGTCAGTGTTGTGATAATAGAACATAAATATAGTAAGTATATGTGATATATATAATATATATATATATATATATATATATATATATATATATATATCAGTCATTTATCAATCCTGAAATATTTAATAATTACAGAAGATATTACAAAGCAATTACCAAATATTCACTTAAACAAGAGGCAAACAGAGAGAGAACAAGAAACATCACTTTTCTAAAAACATATCAGTTTCCATTAAATGTTTTATCTTCATAAAAGTTTATTTCAAACAGAGACTTTTTGACATTTTCAGGATTCTCAAAATGTATTATTATTTCAGAGAAGTTTTTGCTTTGAGATCTCCACAATTTGGTTTGGAAATTCAATCCAATTTGTAATTTACGCTCAGATTTTATGTTTCAGTAACTTAATAAATGATTTAATCATTTGAGAGAAATCTTACCATTATTAAATTGTAATTATTGTTTTATTACACTGTTACAATAATGTCATAAATGTTACTATGTAAACAATAGCAGCAGAGCACTGTAAATTGATTATTGGTGTGTCAGGGAGGTGGGGTGAGCTCAGGAAAAGTTTAAGATTCTACACAGATTGCACTAGTTTTTATATGTGTGTGTAACACAAGTAGTACGTAGTAATAAGACTGAATTTACAGAAGTGAAGTCTTTTAATTCACTGTGTATTGTATTTTATGGAAGTTTATATTCATGGATGTTGCGTATATGCTGTGGGCAGACGAGCCTGCCTCATAATTAGGTGGGAGACCACTGCAGTGATGAAGAGCTGGCAGGACGAGCCCCAGTGCAATTTCAGGTCAAATATAATCACATTAATGGTCATAAAAATTAAGAAGAAACCCCAATGAAAGCTTTCAGAGTGCGGCTGGCCACGAGTTCGGAGGCTCTTAGTTCCCAGGGTAAAAGGATTGGAGAGGAAATGCAGTCTTAATGTCCCTCTGCCTCCAGACAGCAGCCTGTCATTGACTCAGCCATGAACTCTGATGAAGAGGAATACTGCTATTGATTCAACAGAAACTCTGCAAAAAAAAAAAAAAAAAAGCAGTGTATGAGCTCACTGACAGCACTTTAACAGAAATCAACAACAACGATGATAATAATATTAATCAAAATATCAAACACATGAAGAAACAGTAGAAAACATTACAGATATATGATCAAAGGTGTATTTATGAATATTATTATCAGTAGTAATAAACGCAATAGTGGTGTTAGCAGTAGTAGATGTAGAAGCAGTAATCGTATTAGAAATAGCAGATGAAGCAGTTGTAGTAGTAAGAGCAGGAGGAATATTAGCACTAGTAGCATTTATATATTTCTATATTAAAATATTTCTGTTCTAAGGGAAACTGACTTTAGATACCATTATAGGCTAGTGATCTATTCATCTATCAGCTTTCAGTCTTTACCTTTACTTTGCCCTGTATCAGTGTTTCCTATTGAATGGGTCAGTAGAATTTTCCCAAATGGCCACAGAAATTCTGGCTGTTAAAATGTTAGTTCTGCTTCTCCTTTGTTTTAAAATTATCCCTCAACAGACAGGTGCAGAATTATAAAGTCGTATTTTGAAAGTCGTATTTTGAAAGTCGTATTTTGAAAGTTGTATTTTATAAAGTCGTAGTTTGAAAGTCATATTTTGAAAGTCGTATTTTGAAAGTCGTACTTTGAAAGTCGTATTTTGAAAGTTGTATTTTATAAAGTCGTAGTTTGAAAGTTGTAGTTTGAAAGTCGTATTTTGAAAGTCATATTTTGAAAGTTGTATTTTATAAAGTCGTAGTTTGAAAGTTGTAGTTTGAAAGTTGTAGTTTGAAAGTCATATTTTGAAAGTTGTATTTTATAAAGTCATATTTTGAAAGTCGTAGTTTGAAAGTTGTATTTTGAAAGTTGTATTTTATAAAGTCGTATTTTGAAAGTCGTAGTTTGAAAGTCGTATTTTGAAAGTTCTATTTTATAAATTCGTATTTTGAAAGTTGTATTTTGAAAGTTGTATTTTGAAAGTCGTATTTTGAAAGTTGTATTTTGAAAGTTGTATTTTATAAAGTCGTAGTTTGAAAGTCATATTTTGAAAGTTGTATTTTGAAAGTTGTATTTTATAAAGTCGTATTTTGAAAGTCGTAGTTTGAAAGTCGTATTTTGAAAGTTCTATTTTATAAAGTCGTATTTTGAAAGTTGTATTTTGAAAATCGTATGTTGAAAGTTGTATTTTGAAAGTTGTATTTTATAAAGTCATATTTTGAAAGTTATATTTTATAAATTCGTAATTTGAAAGTCGTATTTTGAAAGTCGTATTTTGAAAGTCGTATTTTGAAAGTCTTATTTTGAAAGTCGTATTTTGAAAGTTGTATTTTATAAAGTCGTATTTTGAAAGATTTATTTTATAAAGTCGTATTTTGAAAGTCGTAATTTGAAAGTCGTATTTTGAAAGTTGTATTTTATAAAGTCGTAGTTTGAAAGTGGCCTAAAGGTATGAATGTTCAGTTGAATGTAAAAGTAAAAGAACAGGTTGAGAGTTGTTGGCCCTGGAGCTGAGGCTCGGCTGTGTTTTGGCTGGACTCTCCAGGGGTCAGCAGCTTGACAGAGCAAATAGTGCTTCTCTTTACTCAGCAAATGCTGGATAATTACATCTTAATTCACATGTCACTCTGCATTTATGCATAAATTTATTGCTGGGGTTTGTTTAAGGGTTCACAGATTTGATCGTTCTCGGAGGAAACGCCTCTACACACACACACACACACACACACACACACACACACACACACACTTGTGGTACACATGGCCTCACTTTCCGACTTTTTTTCTCATAACGAAAAATCAAACAACAGTTAAACAACAACAAAACCCAAATTTTACGTTATCTGTAAAACACGAATGAATACACTGTACAACT
>NC_089820.1:68060181-68065181 GCF_029633855.1 Hoplias malabaricus
ATTCAGCTCTTGTTTTTAAAGCACCCTGTCAGTCTTTAGTTGGAGAGATAATGTGTGTGGATCGCGAGGGTTTAGCATAATAACACGTACGATTATCATACATTTAGATTCCTCAGACAAAGCCGATTGCTTGGTGCTCTTCATCCCCGGCACCGTGGCTCATATCATTTTAGGACTTCATATCTTCCTGCCACATCAAAGCTTCCCACAATTGCATTTCGAAAAAGGCCAAATGTTACTTTATCCACTGTGAACGCAATCAATAGCCACATCTTCAAGCGCCTCCCAACTCTCAAACACATGCCATTTATCAAACCATCGTCTCTCTTGAAAAAAAAAAAAATCATAATTGTGGTTTTTATCAGCTCCATTATTTTTTTTCCCCATACCTTCTGTCAACAAAATCAAAATATCTTTTTTGTGGAGGAGCACTTGGTCTTCTAGGTCTGGGAGGAGCTCTAGATGTGCTCCGCTGGATAAGGAGGGAGTTCTTTCTTGAGCTTTTTGTCAACAGGAGACTTTATTGCTTTGAAGTAATAAATCATAAAAACCGCTCTGTTCCTAAACATTTATAGATAAGGGAGTTAGGAATCAAATCAATTCGGCTTTCTGTACACAAGCCCCCCGTGCGCAAAGCAAACAAACCCAGTGTCCAGGCTGCTGGCAACGTGAAGGAACTGTAGATGGACTCACGCTCACCTGAGCTTTGCTGAGAATGTCTTTGAAGAAGGAGAATAAAAGCAATTCACTTTAGTAAGACTTCTGATTAGAGGGAAAAGCTAAACTTTACTGCAGGTGAGGCTCGTTTACAAGGTGACGTGATGTACATAAGCCTTCCATAACAACTGATATAAGCCTTCATTAACATCTACAAGGGATAGTTCCAATGAGGGTGTGTTGTATGAGAACTTACAGAGGGCTACTCACAACTGACGTTTGTTGGAATAAGTTCTTCATAGAGGTTTACAGGTTATGAAAGTTGTAATATGTAGTTTTCAGGCTATTTTTTGTAACATATTTGTAATTCAACAATTCAACTGGCATTTTGTTGTAAATGTTGCATTGTATTAATAAAAACAACAAACAATACACAAAATTATTAATACCCTAATGTTAAAATCTAACCAAAACATGTATGTTTTGGATACAGTGCCCAGCAAAATCTCCAGTGTAAAATCAACACTTTTAGTGTTCAATTAACAGTGTTAGTGTAATTATTTAACACTCTCAGTGTTAATTTAACACTGTGCATTACCTCCAAGAACAGAACAAATGAATGCACATGCTTTTTCCTGATGGAACTGATAATTGAAGCAGGAACCAATATATTTTTCTCACTTGCTATTTTCAAATTTAATTTTTAGGTTATATTTTGTTAGATAATTACAATAGTCATTTTTAAAACTACACAACAGTTACAATAAAGTGATAAGAGTTCAGAATTTTTAAACCTTGCAACCTACAATTGGATATTACACAAAAAAAGGATTGGAAATGAATTGTACAATACAAGTACAATATCAGTTCCATCAGGAAAAAGCACGTGCATGTGTGTTACTGAATCCAACGAGTGAGATTAATAATCCAATGGAAAATCCAATATCCCAAATTCCACTCTCACTTATAAATGGTTCTTAGCTTGGACGTGTGGTTCCAGGAGAAACCTTGATGGGTAATGAACAGTTGCGATAGGTGGAAACTTGAGCATCTTTAACGTAAAGTTAGAAAATGTTCTTATGACATTCCTATGTCACTTTACGCTGTGTTCTATCAGCAGACACTGCGGTGCCATGGGAAAACTGAATAGGAGTTAAATGCCATATTCATGGTGCTAAAGGAAAGCTAAAATAAGGAAAATTAAAAGGCATTTTTCTCTAATACAATTAAACACAAATAAATAAAACCTTGTAAAGCAGGATTTCCCGTGACCTCATTTCTAAACTGTGATCCCACACTGGGTTGTAATCCACAGTTTGAAAACCCCTGTTCTACGGTTTTAAATTATTCTAAAAAACCCTGCGTATGTGTCGTTATTAATCAGACGTTGTCGTCACTGGTATTGTTCTCTTTCCCTGCCTCGAGTCACTGGGTGGTAGAAAGTGGACGCAGCTGAAGTCCGGCTTGGCTTGTTTGGCAGCCGTGTGTCAGTGGCACTGGACGACAGGCTATTCATCACTCGGCTTAAGTGTCAGAGTTAAATTATCCCGCCTATTATGACAGGCGCATTATTCATCGGGATAAGACTGGCCCAGGCACGGCCGCAGCCATCTCCAGCTTCTTATCGATCTCTTGTTCTCTCCATTACCAAAAGAGAGAGAGAAGGAGAGAACGAGGGAGAGAGGCTGGGGCTATCTGCATGACACCCAACTCACCATGCATGTTGATGACGCTCCGGTCTTTCTTTTTTTTAAAACAGAGGATGGAGAAAGAGAAAGAGAGATAAAGAAGCACTGTACAGACTCTCCAGAGAGAGCGCTATAATGAAGAAGGGATCGCTTGTATACGCAGAGCATCTGAGGCACCTCTCACCAAACGACGAAGCGGCGTGAATATCTTTCTCATTTTTTTTCCCTCCTTAAGCAAATGGAGTTATCTGGCGGCAGTTGATAAGAGCCGAATGGGGTCCGGTAGGGGGCAGCTAGGCTTGATTCACTTGTTGTTTAAGTGAATATCCAGATAGCTCTAATACACACTTTGTATGATCCAGATCGACTTGTTCGCACTCTTGTTGCTTCAAGTAAGTGGCAGGAGGCCAGATAAACCCTCAAGAGAAGAGCACAGCAAATCCCTCACTTCAGCAAAGTCAGTGGAACTTATATGCGCTTACGCACCATCGTTATTTACATATAAACCATACACACAAGAAGAGCTCCTATCTTCTGAGAACATTAACTCTTCCTGGAAGCGTGCAGTAGGTGTTATAAATATCAAATATCTGATGCCATTCAGCAGTCACAAGAACATTACTGAGGTCAGGTTGGATGAAGAGTTCTTTCACTCCAACTCAATCCAATAGTATTTTTTAGTTTGGGTAGAGGCTTTATATCTTTATAACAGACAATTGGCATTGAGCACGATGACTTAAGACTCATGTGCAGCTGCTCTAAAGTGACCTATATTTCACCAGGATGTTGACGAAGGTGAGTGGCCACACTTGTTATACCCGTGTCCTCACCTTAAAGAAGGTAAAGTTAAGAATAATTAAAGTCATGTCTCTCTGTAAAATGTTTGGCGTGTTCTCCCAGTGCTTGTGTGGGTTTCTTCATTCCGGGTAGGCTTCAGACTAACCGCGACCCTGAACTGGATAAGGAATTACAGCCAATAAATGAATACTAATGAATAATAAAATACTAATACTAATACTAATACTAACACTAATACTAATACTAATGAATAATAAAATACTAATACTAATACTAATGAATAATAAAAGGAAAACACCATAGATATTTGTAATATATTTGTGTTGACTCTTATAATGCAGTTATATTAAGAGCATTAAGCTCCCATCCACTGGTGGCGCTGTTTCACTAAGTCCATTCAAACGTTCTGATATGTACCCAAAGAAATACCACAGAAACAGTGCTGTAAACTGTTAAATAGAGTGACAAACAAGCACAAAACATTGACCAAAATGAACAAAATGCTGACATTTATAAACCTTTGAGCTTAAGGGAGGTTTTAAGATTGATTTTTCATGCTGGATTGCCATTAATTTACATGAACATTCACAAACGTGCACTAATTTAATTTAGTGCATATTTTATGAATCCTGGGAATGGTCATTTGGTCCAAAATGAACAAACGAACCTTGATCCTGGGCCATGTGAGACCTTTTACACAGGTATATTATATTCTGCTTGAAAACGTTGTACAACAGGCAGTGGTACCAGAAAAGTGACAGGAGTTCCACTCGGCAGCCGCTCTGTTTTACAGCACTGAAGCCTAGATTTTGCACAAAACGCCACGCCACACTCCTCCCTTTGTTTTTCCCTCATTTTCTTGGGCCTCGTCTCTTCCACCGCCTCAAACGTGCCAGAAGACATTACTTAAATAAAGCCTGAAGATAGCACTAGGCTGATGCTGTCCCCTCTCTCTTTCATTTGAAACGCATCAAATCCCCTCTAATTCCACATTGCGAGGCTTTAAATTGCCCTGTGCTCTGGAACGTAACTGAAGGCTATAACTTAGTGGCACTCTTTTCTTCTCTTCTTCCTTTTTCCTTTTCTTTTCTTTTCATTTAAACTTTTTTCCGAGTCCTGGCATGGATACAAAATGACACCTGCTCAACCAATGTTTCGGTGCATATTAATGAACAGTTTGTTGACGTTTTGTTTGGATCATAGCCATCAACCTTTAAGCCATTGCTGATTTTGTGTGAATTGATCACAACCACAGCTCACCCCCAACGGTTTGGACTGTGCTCCAACACTGCTCCATAGTCTAAATACCTTTATACCAGTTTTATACCTCTAGCCAACACTTAACATTGAGCAGGGGTGATGGTGGCTCATGTGTGGCTGCTCTAAAGCATTCTCTACTATTGACAGCGCTCTTTTACGGTGATTATACATGCTGTGGGTGCACCTGTGTCAGCATTGAGGGCACCTTCAACTAGATGACTCCATTAATTAGAAAGAGTATAAGGATACTGCTGGACATACAGTGTGTGAACCTGTGGATAAGCATCAACACTGTTTAATTAGTGAAAGTGTTCATCACTCTTCGTGAGGGCTGTCATACGGCTAGCTTTACCTTTCCTCACATCTGTTGTCACATCTAAAGTAACAAATATTACAAAAATATAAAAAATACTAAAGATAATACACATCTGGCATCATTTGTCTCTTCATTTCTGACTATTTTGGAACTCCTAACCTCCCTGCAATACTTGGTACATCACCACAACATCAGGCCAACAGCACTTTAAATAGCCGTCATTGAAAGACAGGGAACAAAAACAAAGCTCTACTCTCACTTCAGAACTGAACTTCCTTCCA